>NC_025998.2:44215960-44251824 GCF_000442705.2 Elaeis guineensis
CGGAGTCTTCTGCAATTGAAATCAAAGGCGAAGTCCAACTCCTGTAGGAGTCCGGATAAGGCTTACCAGCAGTTGAAGTTGGTGACGGAGCCCGGCTCTCGTAGGAGTCCGGACGGAGCTTACCAGCAGTAGAAGTTGTGGATGGAGCCCGGCTCCCGTAGGAGTCCGGGCGGAGTCTTCCTTGCAGTAGAAGTTGTGGACGGAGCCCGGCTCCCGTAAGAGTCCGGGCGGAGTCTTCTTTGCGGTAGAAGTTGTGGACGGAGCCCGGCTCCCGTAGGAGTCCGGACGGAGTCTTCCTTGTGGTAGAAGTTGTGGACGGAGCCCGGCTCCCGTAGGAGTCCGGATGGAGTCTTCCTTGCGGTAGAAGTTGTGGATGGAGCCCGGCTCCCGTAGGAGTCCGGGCGGAGTCTTCCTTGCGGTAGAAGTTGTGGATGGAGCCCGGCTCCCGTAGGAGTCCGGGCGGAGTCTTCCTTGCAGTAGAAGTTGTGGACGGAGCCCGACTCCCGTAGGAGTCCGGGCGGAGTCTTCCTTGCAGTAGAAGTTGTGGACGGAGCCCGGCTCCCGTAGGAGTCCGGGCGGAGTCTTCCTTGCGGTAGAAGTTGTGGACGGAGCCCGGCTCCCGTAGGAGTCCGGGCGGAGTCTTCCTTGTGGTAGAAGTTGTGGATGGAGCCCGGCTCCCGTAGGAGTCCGGGCGGAGTCTTCCTTGCGGTAGAAGTTGTGGATGGAGCCCGGCTCCCGTAGGAGTCCGGGCGGAGTCTTCCTTGCGGTAGAAGTTGTGGATGGAGCCCGGCTCCCGTAGGAGTCCGGGCGGAGTCTTCCTTACAGTAGAAGTTATGGACGGAGCCCGGCTCCCGTAGGAGTCCGGGCAGAGTCTTCCTTGCAGTAGAAGTTGTGGACGGAGCCCGACTCCCGTAGGAGTCCGGGCGGAGTCTTCCTTACAGTAGGAGTTGTGGACGGAACGACGGGAGTTCACCAACAGTAGTCGAAAGTCGGAAGAGACTTGCGCGGGTCGATCCCGCCAAGAACTTCGGCCGAGGGTATTTTATACCCAACAGTGACCATCCCTCCATCTTTTGCATCAAGTGTAATGAATTGAAATTCATCACCGGTCATGTGTCTTGAGCACCCACTATCAAGATATCATTTTTGATTTATTTCTTGGGATGCAAGAGACACCTGCATACAAAAATCAAGTTTTCACTTTAGGTACCCAAGCTTTCTTTGGTCCTTTTTGGTTAGTTACAGTGGTTCCTTTTGGAATCCATATTTTCTTTATATTAGAATTTTTAGATTTATTAGAAAAATATGTATAAGATTTGTGTCCTACTCTACCATATTTAAAGTAAGTAATATTTGAAAACTTGTTGCATGATAAGTTTACAAAGATATTTTTCAGAAGTTTTTATTTCTTTAAAGGGTTATATCCAAGACCGACTTTATCATAAATAGTCTTTTGATTGTCAAGTATTATTTGAAGTTTATTTGAACTTAAAGTAAATTTTTCAACCATTGGTTTTAACTTGTCAATCTCATTTTTTAAGTTCAGATTTTCTTGAGACAAGATTGACTTTTTATTTGAAATAATCTCATTTTCTTTTAGTGAAGATTGATTCTTTGATTTTAATTCTTTGTTCTTTACCCCTAGTTTTTTTAGTTCATCAATTAGATCATAAAATACTTCATGAAGTTCTTCAAAAGTAAAGTCATTAGGAGTTTCAGTGTTTATCTCATTTTCATATGTCATAATGCACAAGTTGGTTTGTTCATTTGAATCTTCTTCTTCGAAGCTTGACTCATCACTTTCGCTCCATGTAGCCATCATAGTCTTTTTCTTGTACTTTTTAGAATCCTTCTTAAGTTGTGGACATTCAGACTTAAAGTGTCCCGACTTCTTACATTCATAACAAATAAGGAGTTGCTTCTTATCCTTCTCTTTGCTATGTTCCCCTTTTGTAGGTGGCCTCTTCCTCATTCTTTGTCTTCTTTTCTTCAAAAACTTCTTAAACTTTCTAGTAATGAGGGCCATTTCTTCATCCTACTCTTCATTTTTCGTATCATCGGATTCCTCATCAAGTTGAGTAGTGGATTTGAGGGCGATTGTCCTCTTCTTTTTGATATCTTCTTCTTGATGATGTTTCATGCTTAGCTCCTGTGTCATTAACGATCTTAGAAGCTCCTCCAAGGGTAAGATATTCAAATCTTTGGCTTCTTGGATTGTGGTCACTTTGGCCTCCCAAGTCCTTGGTAAAGACCTAAGAATCTTTCTCACGAGATTACTGTTAGAATAAGACTTACCAAGACTTTTTAGATCATTAATAATATCAGTAAAATGAGTAAATATTTCAGTTATTGATTCATCATGCTCCATTTTAAAGAGTTCATATTTATGCACAAGTATGTTATTTTTGATTCCTTCACTTGATTAGTTCCTTCGTAAGTTACTTCTAATCTATCCCATATTTTCTTAACTGACATACATATTGAAATACGATTGAATTCATTAGCATCTAGAGCACAATATAAAATATTCATGACTTTTTCATTGAGTTGAGCCATTTTCTTGTCAACCTCATCCCATTCTTTTTCAGATTTGATTGATTCCACACCATCAATTATTTTAGTGGGTGTGTGGTCTATTTATTATGATACTCCACATATCATAGTCAAGTGCTTAAATAAAGATTTTCATCCAAACTTTTCAATAGGTATAATTTGACCCATTGAAAAGTGGAGGTCGGTTTGTGGATTGTCCCTTGGCTAGTGAAGCACCAACTTGAGTTGTCATAGATCTTTAGCTCTTTGATGGTTAAATCAAAGTAAGGCTAGAGCACCGGTCTCTGATACCACTTGTTGCCCAGCTATGCAATCCAAGAGGGGGGGTGAATTGGGTTTCTGAAAATTTAAAA
Organism: Elaeis guineensis; assembly: GCF_000442705.2. Lineage (NCBI taxonomy): Eukaryota > Viridiplantae > Streptophyta > Magnoliopsida > Arecales > Arecaceae > Elaeis > Elaeis guineensis. The sequence continues at coordinate 44,218,867 of NC_025998.2, forward strand.
TTAATCTAGAACCACAAGGATTAAGTAATAAAAGGCAAGTTAGTTGAAATGAGTGATTTAAGCAAAGTGAAGATATTAAATGCAAGAGTGCAAGAAGGAAAAGAAAATAAGATAGAGAACAAGTAAGCATACCATAAATAACCAAAATTTATAGTGGTTCAGTGCCAATCTTGCACCTACATCCACTCTCCAAGCTCCTACTTGAGAATTCAAATCCACTAAACCGTATTCAATAAGAATACAATATCGGTACCTCCAACTCTAGCTATCCCAAGCTAGAACACTTATTTTTTGGGTACAAGCCAACCCAATACAATCCGATTCAAGATTCGAATCAACCTTTCCACATTTTGGAACCCTTCCAAAACTAAAGATCAACTCAAAAACTGAGTATAACAGTTAATCACACGGAAATACAAATGTAGCTCCTTTAATGAGCAAATAAAATTTTAAATGCACTTTACACAATAATGAAGAAGTTTTTCTGATTTTTCTCAAGGTGGTTGAAGACTTGAATGAGCTCTTAAGGGGTTGGTGAACTTGAAATGAAAGCTTCTTTAACTTCAAGAAGGCTCTTTGCTTAGGGTTGAAATGAATGCTTGAAAAACCTTCAATTTTTTTTTCTTTAAGTGCCTTTTATAGCTTCAAATGATGGTGGAGAGTGATCTGGGTAGTTTTAGAGCCATTGGAGATCATTAAATGAGCATTAAATACATCAAAACAAGTGGAGAAACTAGCCATTATGGAGTTTTTCCTTCGTAGAGGTCGACTCATAGGGTCGACTTATACACATGAGTCGACTCATGGGGTCGACTTCTGTGGCACAGAACAGAAAATGATTGTTCTGTAATTTTGGTGTGCACAGCAACAGAGGTCGACTCATAGGGTCGACTCATGCACAGGGGTCGACTTATGGGATCGACTCAATTGGGTGTGCCAGCAAAAAAACAGCATGCCGTTCAGCTCCATTTGACATGAGTCGACTCAATTTTATAAATATTATTTTCTTTCAAAATATACATTCAAAAAGTATGAAATTTTCTCCAATAGATCACAAATCTTCTATTCTTGCTCTTGAGGCTTTCGAGTTAGGACTTGGTGAAATTATGATTTTACTCTTGAAAAATAATAAATCTTTTTCCAAGTCAAAATCATTAGTAACCCCCTCAAATGCATTGTAATCATCAAAATCAATTCAAGGAGCAACAACGATAACTCCTTGCAATTTTTCTATTTGTGATATAACTGACTGGGTATTGGATACTAGTAGCCCTTACCATATTTACAATTTGTTGCAGGGGTTACAGGTCAGTAGGAGATTCGAGCAAGACGAGAGGTTCCTGAACATTGGAGATGGAAGATCAGTTTCAGTTCTAGCATTAGGAATCTTAAAACTTGTATTTGAGTCCTATACCGTTGTTCTTAATGATTATCATTTCTGTCCTAGTTTCTTTTTAAATATTATTTCTGTAGGCTTTTTGGCCAAAAATGATTATGAAATTTCAAGAAAGAAACAAGTTTGCAATATCATTATGAATGGTGTTACTATTTTTTATGGACATTTGAACAATGGTGTGTGTTGGGTATGAAGTGCCCCCCGACCGAAGTCTGCAGAGGACTGATTCTTCGGGGCTCCTCTGGCTCCCGACCTTGTACGTGATGCCTCTCCGAACTCCCTCGATCGTCTGGACTTCTTCGACGATGGGCCTCAGTGTTCACCCATCGGGCCGCCCCAAAGGCCCTCTGAGCTTCGCTGTTAGCCGTCCTTCTACAGCAATCGACTACCCCCAAATTTCTTCCAGGCTTCGTCAGCATCCGAGCTTCCCTGACAACGAGATTTCTACAGTAACCAGGCTCTTTCCATGTTTCTACGGTGGACGACCACCTTTAGGATTCCAGCCGAGCTCCTGCAATAGCCGAACTTTTATCGCGAGCGGCCTACTTCAAACTTTCACTACGAGTGGTCTGCCCTGAACTCCTGCTGCAAGTAGTCTATTCCGAACCCTTACAGCGGACGGCCTACCTCGGATCCCTACAGTAAGCAAATCCCATCCGAGCCTCCGCTGTAAACATATTCCTTCTGAACTTCCATTATAGGTAGACTTCAGCCGAGCTTCTTCGTAGTCTGGTCCCACAACAACTGACCTTCGACCGAGCTTCCACAATAAGTGGTCTCCTTTCAGCCTTCTACAAGAACCAGACTTCGACGGAACTTCTATAGTGATTGGATATTGGATGAGCTTCTACGACGATCGGGCTCCAGCAGCTGGATTCCTACAATGACTGATCGCCTCCGATGTCTGCCGAACCTCTCCAACGCCATCCGAAGTCCATCACCGACCGACCCTCCACCAGATCCTTCATAAAATCAAACTTCCCCAACGGATCATCTTCAGGCAAGTTTCCACATCGGGCGAATCCCAGATGGACTTCTCCAACAATCAGATTCCTACTGGGCTTCGCTAACGGAAAGTTTCTATCCGAGCTTCTGCTGCAGGTGACTCCCATCCGTAGTATCAGCACCTAAGCGATCCGACAACAGTAGACTCGTCAGCAGCTTTGGAGACATCCGAGCTTCTCCCAGACCAACAATAGAGAGCCATTTCGCTCCATCAGATGTCCCAGCCAAGCTCCAACCGACGGATCAGAGCTCTCTGACAAGCCACGACAAGAGCCGCCCTCCTGCTTCACTCCCTGCAACGGATTCCATGCAGCTCCACCACTCTCTGACGAGTCATGACAAGAGCCGTCCTCCTGCTCCACTCCCTGCAATGGATTTCATGCAGCTCTACCACTCTCTGGCAAGTCCCGACAACGGACACCACTCCACTCTCCGCAACGAGCTTCACGTGGCCCTGAACGACCCCTGATGCCACTACTCTCTGTAACAAACTCCATGCAGCTCTGAGCGGTCCACTACCAGATGGTTACAGACGTCGCTGTCAGTCAGTTACACCCTCCATCTATAAATAAGAAACCCCCAGACACGTTCTTCTCTAAGCTGGTAACTCTATCTCGAAACTCTGTCAAAATTTTCGCTCGAGCACTCCATTTCTGTTGAAAAAAAGTACTGATTTGAGCATCGGAGAGTCTTGCCAGAGCACCCCCAACTCCGGTTTAGACTTTCTTTGCAGGTCCCGACAGCGGCCGCGGTCATCCCAGCTCCAGCTTCTCCGACTTTGATGGAATTCTGCACCAACAGAATTGGCGCTAGAGGAAGGGGCTGTGTGTCTTTGCAGTACCCTTGTTCTTAAAGGAGTGCTCAACAGGACTGATTCCGATCATCTTCTCCGACATTCTCTTCTCCTTCTTCTACTAGACCCTTACCTGATGCCTCTCCACAGAGCATCCACCAGGCGATCCACGGCCTTCGCGGTCAGATCTCAGGCTCCAACCTCACCTCCAGTTTTTCAGGCCCCTCCTCCTCCTCCGGCAACGACGGTCGGAGCAGAGCAATTCGACCTGCTGGTTCAGTAGGTCAGGGGCCTCACTGAAGCGGTGCAGGCCATGCAACAGCAACAACAGTCGTAGGCGTCGGTGCGATTGGAGAGAATGTCGTTGGAATTCCAAAATCCGACGGTAGGGTGGGCCACTTGGGCCAGTCTTCCCGTCTTTCCCGGAAAGATGAATTTGAGGTTGGAGAGCCCTCAGTCCGATCACGATTCTACTCCCGAAGGATCTCTACCTCCATTTCGCTTGAAGACCCTTGAGACCCGTAGTCGTGAGGACTTCCTAGATCGAAGGCTCCAGGAGATGAACCGACGGATTGAAGAACTCCACCACGCTCCTCCTGCTTATGGTGAGGACATCTGTACTGACCCTCCTTTTTCTCAAATGATCATGCAGGAACCGATCCCGACAAACTTCAAGCTCCCCCAATTCGAAAGCTATGATGGGACCTCAGACCCGATCGACCACCTGGAAGCCTTTTGGATAATGATGCTACTCCATGGCGCGCCAGATGCCATTCTGTGCCGAGCTTTCCCATCCACCCTGAAGGGAGCAGCAAGGAACTGGTACTCGGCATTGAAGTCGGGTACCATCTTTTCCTTTGATCAGATGAGCCACCAGTTCGCGGCTCATTTTGTTAGTAGCTGGCATCCCCGGAGAGGTTCGGAGTCCCTCATCAACATCAAGCAAAGGGAGGGGGAATCCATCTGGGCTTATGTCAACCGTTTCAACGTCGCTGCGTTGGAGGTCTGGAACTTGGATCAATCGATCACGATGGCCGCTCTGAAGGGTGGCCTCCAGAAGAACGACCTCCTGTTCTCCTTGGAAAAGAAGTACCCCAGGGATTTCGCCGATTTGCTGGCTCGGGCTGAAGGATATGCCCGAGCGGAAGAAGCCTTCAAGATGAAGGACAAGGAGACCGCGAGAGAGCGACAGGCAGGAGACTCGAGCAAACCCACAGTCGTAAAAAGGCCGAGTGAAGCTCAGCCACGCTCTCGAACTCATCCCGAGCATGGGCGCACCCGAACTCCTCCCCGAGCTCATAAATAGAGAAGCCCGGACTGTCGAGTTCGATGAGGCTCTCCTCCCGGGAGATTCCGCAGCTACTCCCCTCTCAATGCATCGAAAACTCAAGTGCTGATGGAGGTCAGGGAGCAGCTCCCAAGGTCGGAGAGGATGCGCTCTCACCCCGAAAAATGCAACCTGAATAAATTCTGCCTCTATCATTGTGACCATGGCCACGATACGGAGGAATGTATTCAGCTCTGAGATGAGATCGAGGAGCTCATCAGATGAGGTCGACTCGATAGATTCATTCGACACCGACCTGAAGGAAGAGAAGATCGGCCTAGGGCCCTGCCGCAGCCGAAACCACTGAGGAGGGAGGAGCAGCCAGAAGATCTACCTCCAATTGGGATTATCAACTCTATCTCGGGGGGACCCCAACAAGGGGCAGACCTTTCGTGATTATAGAGTTTGAAAAATCTACGAATGTATTACCAACAACTTTGCCCTGAATGAAAATTCTCTTCATATTTGTGCATTCTTTCTTTTGGTATGAGCTTATAACGACGAGAGATAACTCTCCCATACAAACGAAACTAAGCGTGTTAAGAACAGGAGGAGAACCTCATCCTAACATGAGCAAAGTCGAAGGCCCAGTTTTTTAAAGATCGAATGGGGGGAGAGGCCCTCACAACGGCCCTTATGTGCCTCCACAGCCTTGTTAGGAACAGGAGGAGAACCTCATCCTAACATGAGCAAAGTCGAAGGCCCGATTTCCTAAAGACCGGATGGGGGGAGAGGCCCTCACAACGGCCCTTATGTGCCCCTACAGCCTTTTTAGGAACAGGAGGAGAACCTCATCCTAACATGAGCAAAGTCGAAGGCCTCCTAACATGAGCAAAGTCGAAGGCCCGGTTTTCTAAAGATCAGATAGGGGGAGAGGCCCTCACAACGGCTCTTATGTGCCCTTACAGCCTTGTTAGGAATAGAAGGAGAACCTCATCTTAACATGAGCAAAGTCGAAGGCCCAGTTTCCTAAAGACCGGATGGGGGGAGAGGCCCTTACAATGGCCCTTATGTGCCCCCACAGCCTTTTAGGAACAGAAGGAGAACCTCGTCCTACCACGAGCAAAGTCGAAGGATCGATTTCGTAAAGATCGGATGGGGGGAGAGGCCCTCACCACGGCCTTTATGTGCCCCCACAGCCTTGTCAGGAATAGGAGGAGAACCTCATCCTGACACGAGCTGAAACCGACTGTCGGGAACGAGGGGAGGACCTCGTCCTGATACAAACAAAGACTCGATTGATTGACAAGGAGGAAAGCTTCCTCAATGGCTCCTCCACACTCTCACGGCCCCATCAAGAGCGAAGGAAAGACCCTCACTCAAATACAGAAGAAAAGGAGAGACGAAAAGAAAAAGACGACGAACTACACCAGCGATAGGCAAAAAATGAACCACATCAAAGGCACAAGGGACCTCATCCCGATGAGAGAGAAAACTCTTGCTGAAAATCTCTAGTCCCTAAGGACAAATCGATACGACGGCAACCAGGAACCTTCAAACTACGTCAGCAACGAACAAGATGGAAGACAGAAGAAGTTCGGTGAATGATGAATCAATGCAAGAATCAGCAAGGGATTACAAACTATGAAGACGTCAAACAAGATGGAAGACAAATGGAGTTTGGTAAACAACCATTCGATACCAGAATGGGCGAGGTAATAAATGATTTTATTCACATTTCATTGGTGAAGTATGCATTACAAAGTCTTAAAAGCCAAAAAAAAGAAGAAGAAAAAGAAAGAAGAAGAGGCTTTAAGAAAGCCCAGTTTCTTCCAACTTCGAGCTCTCAGTTCCGGCCCTTGTTATAGATTGCCTTAAATCTTCGACTTCCTCTTCTAGTTTCCTCTTTTTCTGCAGCATATCCTGGAACATCTGGTGGAACTGCCGGTGCTCGTCCTCTGACTCTCGAAGCCTCCTCCTCAGGACCTTGGACTCTGCCTCGGCATCCTTGACCGCCTGCTACTCATGGACTAGCTGAATCTTCAGCCACTGCAGTTTGGCCTCTCCCCGCCCAAGGGCCACAGATAATTTCATCATAGTCTCCCTCAAGGAGTAGAGCTCATCAGAGCCTCATGCAGGGGTAGGCTGAACTCTCCCGAACAACTGCCTCCGAAGGTGGGCTACTTCATCGATCGCCGTCTGGAGCTTCCTTCGGTAGTCCTCTACCTGCCCACTCCAGCCGACTCGGTAGGCGTTATAGTTCGCCTCAGCATCCTGCAGCTGCTTCTGAAGGTCGGAGAACTTCTTCGACCAGTCTCGATCGTGGTCGGCTTGGACTGTGAGCCAGGATGAGCTCCCTTCCAGCTGGCCGATCTTCTCTTGTGCAGCCGCCAGCTCGACCTCGAGAGAGCTGATCTTGGAAGCCTGAGCCCAAGCTCGGTCGCTGGCATGCTTCTGGAGTTCCTCGAGCTCCATCACGAAGTCGGCCTTCTTCCGGGTGAATTTCATGAGCCCCTTTTTGTGGAGGTCCTCAAGGCGAATAGCCTCCGCAGTAACTTTCGAGTGGCTCTTCCTCAGCTGGTGGAGTTCATCTTCTAACTTCTTAGATTTCCCTGTCAACCGACGAACTTCCCTTTGGAGGTCTCGTATCATCGACTTCATGGGAGTACCCTCCGACAGGGGAAGAGCTTTGGTAGGGCACTGTCATTGGAAGATAAGAGCGCCACGACTCAAATCAATGCAAGAAGACCAAAAGAAGGAAAAGAATATGAAAAGAATATGAATCCAGCTTCATTGATCAAATAAGTTTCAAGTACAAGAGAACAAAAGAAATATATATATCACCACAAAGGAGAAATACAAAGCTAGAGGTTTCGGATCTATGGGGTAGAAGTAGAGGGGGTCGGCATCCCCGGAAGATCGTCAGCGGTGGCCACGATAGTCGATGAGGTCCCGACTGGAAGAGGATCGACGGTGACTTTGGACGGTCCGGCCTCATCGTCGGACGCCTCGTTCAGAAAGTCGAGATCCAATTCGAAAAACCTCCTAGCTACCTTCTCTTGGCAGAGTTCAAAAGCCTTGATGAAGGCATCCTGACCGAACTGGACCTTTAGATCCTCCATCTCGGAGGAGGCTTTGAACTCCTCCACCGCTCGGGCCCCTGCCTCCGAAGTCAGGGACAGAATCCGCGCTTTCAGCTCGAAAACCTGTGCCTTCAGCTAGAAAACTTGCACCCTTAGTTTGGAGATTTCGGCCTCAGCCTTCCCTCTCTCCTCCTCCAAGATAATCCTTAGATCGGATGAGGTCTGTCCCTCCTTTTCCAGTGCCTCCTGGAGATTGAGGACCTCGACGATCTTCTCCTCGAGGCGAGTGGCCCCAGCTAGGCGGCCCTCCTCCACCCGAGCTGCCTCCCTCTTAGTGATCTTCACCACCTCGATGTTAGCCACCAGCTGGTGCCCGATCTGCATGAAAGGTCGGGGAGTCAATACAGAGGCTGAAGATTAAGTCGAATAAAGAGGCAAGAAGAAGGAAAAAGGGTGAGTTAACCTACTTCGAGGAAGGATCCCAGGGAGTCCCAGACCCACAGCTCGGGATCGACGAGGATGATCCTTTCAACGACCTCGGGCAGAATGCACCCTTTGACCAGCCTCTTTATTAAGTCCCTATTGTTGAAGGGATTGTCCCCTAGGTCCTCCTCGGAGCCGCTGGCCCCCTCAACCATGATCTTGCGACTACGGCTCCTTCGGGCCAGGGTCTTCTTCCTCTTCCGCCCTTCGACCCCAGGTATCCTCTCGGGACGAACCTCGGGAGCGGGATCCTCAGCCGAGGGGCTCCTTGAAAGGGCTCGGGGGATTGCGGGTTCGGCGTCAGAAGGGACTTCGACGGTGACGGCCATCGGGGCAGGCACGGTCGAGCTTGTCCCTTCTGTCCTGGCTCTCTTCACCGACCCTGAAGTCGAGGCATCTTTCCTCTTGTGGGTCTTGAGACCCTGAGCTAGCCTCCGAGCCATGCTTGCATCCATGTCTGCGATAAAAGGAAATCGACATGACTCAGAGGTGAAAAAAAAAATGAATGAATGAAATGATGAATCGATACTGGCAGGATTAAGGGGGCTCAAGCCGACGTTGAACAAAAGTTGCTCCCTCAGAAGTTCGGGGAGGAGGGGGGCTCCATAGGCCTCAAGCTTTTTTGAGGCCTCGAGGTCGTCCCTTTCCAGGCTGGAGGCCCGACGGATGGAATCCCTCAGAGAACCCCAAGGGGGTAACCCTAGCTCTAAGGTTGGGCATCGGATGTAGAAGAACCTCATCTTCCAATTATGGACGGAAGAGGGGGTGCCTTTCAGCAACCCCTTTCTATCGAACTGAGGGAAGAAGTACCATCAATCCCTTACCGAGGGATGGCATTTGAAGGTGTAGAAGCTCCTAAACAAAGAAATAGTCGGCCGAACTTCGACTAAACTACAAAGGGAAAGAAACCCTATCAAAAACCTAAAAGAGTTTGGCACAACGGAAGCTAGAGAAATGTTCAGAAAATGAAAGAGAGCAACAACAAAAGGTGGCAGTGGGAGCCGAAGTCCGGCACGGAAGGCCTCCTGGTACAGACAGAAGCGACCGGGAGGAGGGGCGCTAGCCCGGTCAGATGGCCCGAGAAGCTCCAGCTCGTACTCCGGAGGAACTCCATACTGAATCTTTATCAGTGAGAGTTCATCTGGAGTCAAGGAGCTAGGGATGGTGTCTGGCGCAAAGACCGGACAAGATTCGGTCCTAGCTACGAATTCGTTTATGGTACAAGTACTATAGGGAACTGAGGCTGACGAACTCCTAGAACTACTAGAAGAGGAGATATCGGAAGATATTTTGGATCGAACGAAAGCTACAAAATCTCGAAAAAATCAGAAAAATAGCGAACAGGCCCTTAAGGAAGCTAAATGAATAGGGCACAAAAAAAAAAAAAAGAAAAACAGTGAGACATTCCAGGACTAACCTAGGTTGGCCTGGGGAGTGCAGGAGGGCAGCAAGGATGATGGGAGACCCGAAGGATGCCTAAGGTCGAGAAGGATGCTAGAGGAGGCTGGAGCTCTCGGGGAAGAAGAAGGGATCGAAGGACTCTCTCAGGCAGGGTGAAACCCCTAAGGGGGAAGACGTGTTTAAATAGGCAACAGGACCTGGAGCGGTTATGATCGCAGATCTTCTCTGATCGGCCTGTACCTGCCGTGTGTCCCACTCACTTTGACAGGCTGTTGAAAATGGCTGGTAGCTGATAAAATAATTATTGTATCATACCTAGAGCCATGCCCCAGCAAAAATCCCAAAAAGAAGTAACCTTTTTCGAAAAGGCTCCAGTACCAGTGTACCGAGCATCAAAATATCTGACGATCGTTGAATACAGAAATCGAGGAGAGTAGCTTCGATAGTGAGAAATTCTCTGTACTTCCTTCATTCAGAACCCAAACTTGAAAGTAAGGAGACTGGTGTTGGGTATGAAGTGCTCCCCAACCGAAGTTTGCAGAGGACTGATCCTTCGGGGCTCCTCCGGCTCCCAACCTTGTATGTGATGCCTCTCCAAACTCCCTCGGCCGTCCGGACTTCTTCGATGATGGGCCTCAGTGTTCACCCATCGGGCCGCCCCAAAGGCCCTCTGAGCTTCGCTGTTAGCCATCCTTCTACAGCAATCGACTACCCTCGAACTTCTTTCGGGCTTCGTCAGCATCCGGGCTTCCCCGACAATGAGATTTCTACAGTAACCAGGCTCTTTCCACATTTCTACGGTGGTCGACCGCCTTTAGGATTCCAACCGAGCTCCTGCGATAGTCGAACTTCTACCGCGAGCGGCCTACTCCGAACTTCCACTACGATTGGTCTACCCCGAACTCCTGCTGCGAGCAGTCTACTCCGAACCCTTACAGCAGACGGCCAACCTCGGATCCCTATTGTAAGCAAATCCCATCCGAGCCTCCGTTGTAAACATATTCCTTCCGAACTTCCATTACAGGTAGACTTCAGTCGAGCTTCTTCGTAGTCGGGTCCCACGATAACTGACCTTCGATCGAGCTTCCATAATAAGCGGTCTCCTTTCAGCCTTCTACAAGAATCAGACTTCGACCGAATTTCTATAGCAGTTGGATATTGGATGAGCTTCTACGACGATCGGGCTCCGACAGCTGGATTCCTACAACGATCGATCGCCTCCGATGTCTGCCGAACCTCCCCAATGCCATCCGAAGTCCATCACCGGCCGACCCTCCACCAGATCCTTCATAAAATCAAACTTCCCCAACAGATCATCTTCAGACGAGTTTCCACATCGGGCGAATCCCAGACAGACTTCTCCAACAATCAGATTCCTATCGGGCTTCGCCAACGGAAAGTTTCTATCCGAGCTTCTGTAGCAGGTGACTCCCATCCGTAGTATCAGCGCCTAAGCGACCCGACAACAGTAGACTCGTCAGCAGCTTCGGGAACATCCAAGCTTCTCTCAGACCAACAATAGGGAGCCATTCCGCTCCATCAGATGTCCCAGCCGAGCTCCAGCCGATAGATCAGAGCTCTCTGACAAGCCACAACAAGAGCCGCCCTCCTGCTCCACTCCCTGCAACGGATTCCATGCAGCTCCACCACTCTCTGACAAGTCACGATAAGAGCCGCCCTCCTGCTCGACTCCCTGCAATGGATTTCATGCAGCTCCACCACTCTCTGGCAAGTCCCGACAACGGACACCACTCCACTCTCCGCAATGAGCTCCACGTGGCCCTGAACGACCCCTGATGCCACTACTCTCCATAACAAACTCTACGCGGCTCTGAGTGGTCCACTACTAGATGGTTACAGATATCGCTGTCAGTCAGTTACACTCTCCATCTATAAATAAGGAATCCCCAGACATGTTCTTCTCTAAGCTGGTAACTCTATCTCGAAACTCTGCCAAAATTTTCGTTCGAGCACTCCATTTCTGTTGAAGCAGAGTACTGACTTGAGCATCGGAGGGTCTTACTGGAGCACCCCCAACTCTAGTTTAGACTTTCTTTGCAGGTTTTGGCGGTGGTCGCGGTCATCCCAGCTCCAGCTTCTCCGACTTCGATGGAATTCTGCACCAACAGTGTGTATATGTTATCACAATCTATTAACGTAGTCTATTCCATTGGCAAGCACCCTAGATTAGATAGTGTATCAGATATCTACTTATGACACTGTAGGTTAGGTCATATAAACAAAAACAGGATAAACATGTTGACTCAAGAGAGAATCCTCGAAGTCAGTGATTGTGAATCACTTCCAACCTGTGAATCCTGCCTTCTTGGTAAAATGACCAAGTTACCTTTTACTGGAAAAGGTGAGAGAGCTACTGAGCTCTTGGGCCTAGTACATACTGATGTATGTGGGCTCATGAGCACAAATACTAGAGATGGATATTTCTACTTCATTACTTTCATGGATGATCTATCCAGATATGGATATGTCTATCTGATGAAACATAAGTCGGATTCATTTGAAATATTCAAACGATTTCAAAATGAAGTAGAAAAACAAACTGGAAAGAGTATTAAAACTCTTCGGTCTGACCAAGGAGGGGAATACCTTTCTAGTGAGTTTCTCATATATCTAGGAGAGAATGGGATTCTCTCCCAATGGACTCCTCCAGGAACACCACAGCATAATGGTGTGTCTGAAAGGAGAAATCAAACTCTGTTAGACATGGTCCGATTCATGATGGGTTTTGCCAGCTTGCCGATATCTTTCTGGGGATATGCACTCGAATCGGCCTGTTATCTGTTAAATAGGCTCCCAAGTAAGTCTGTAATTAAGAATCCATATGAGATATGGACAGGGTGTAAGCCAGTACTTTCACACCTTAGGGTTTAGGGGTGCCCGACCTATGTCAAACGGTTAGTTACAGATAAACTTAGACCTAGGTTTGACAAATGCACATTCATAGGGTACCCCAAAGAGACAAAAGGATATTTTTTTTACCATGTTGATGAATAAAAAATATTCGTCAGCCTTAAGATAATCTTTTTAGAAAAAGAGTTCCTTGGTGAAGGAACCATTGCCTCTAAGGTAGAACTTGATGAAGTCCAACAGATAAAAAGACCGACACCAATAGCTGAACCTGAGTCAGATTTGATTAGATCAAATCTAGAGCCCAATGTACCCGAACCATTAAGGCGATCTGATAGAGTACCGCATCAGTCGGACAGATACTACGGTTTCTTGATCCGGGATGGTGATCCCATCGAACTCGATGAGAACGATGAGGATCCGATCACCTATATGGATGCAATACAGAGACTTAATTTTGAGAAATGGCTTGAAACCATGCAATCCAAAATGGAGTCTATGAAGGTCAACGATGTATGGACATTGGTTGACCCACCTGAAGGGGTTAAACTCATTGGGTGTAAATGGGTCTTCAAAAGGAAGATGGGCGCAGACGGAAAGGTGGAGACCTATAAAGCCCATCTGGTTGTCAAGAGATATCGTCAATATTATGATATTAACTATGACGAGACGTTCTCCCCTGTGGCAATACTTAAATCCATTCGGATAATTTTTGCAATAGTTGCCCATCCAGATTATGAGATCTGGTAGATGGATGTAAAGATAGCTTTCCTGAATGGAGAGCTGATCGAAGAGGTATATATGATACAACCTGAGAGGTTTACATCCACAGATGAGTCCAAGGTGTGCAAGCTTCAGAGATCCATTTATGGATTGAAGCAAGCTTCTCGGAGTTGGAACATGCATTGTGATAAGGTGATCAAAATGTATGGCTTCTTTAAGAAAGGAGAAGAATCCTGCATCTATAAATGGGCAAATAGTCCAGTTGTGGTATTCTTTATCTTGTATGTGGATGACATTCTCTTAATCGAGAATGACATCTTTGTACTATAGGGAATAAAAGTTTGGTTATCATCGCAGTTCTCCATGAAGGACTTAGGTGAAGCATCCTACATCTTAGAAATGAAGATCTATAGGGATAGATCTAAAAAGATGCTTGGATTATCCCAGTCTACGTACATAGACACTGTGCTGAAGAGATTCAGTATGGAGAATTTGAAGAAGGACTATCCATCGATAGGCCATGAAATTTCTCTCTCTAAGAAGGATTGTTCGACAACTCCTGAAGAGAGAGAGCATATGAGTAGGTCCCATATGCTTCGGTCGTAGGATCTATCATGTACGCCATGATATGTACAAGGCCAGATGTGGTATACTCACTAGGAGTAGTGAGTAGATACCAATCTGATCCTGAAGAAAACCACTGAAAAATGGTTAAAGCCATCCTTAAGTATTTGAGAAATACTAAGGACCAATGGTTGGTTTATGGTGAGTCAGATCTAAAACTTGTGGGGTTCACAGACTCCAGCTTTCAATTTGACCATGATAACAACAGAAGCATGTCGGGATATATCTTTATTCTGAATGGTGGAGCCATCTGCTGGAAGAGTTTCAAGCAACATACTGTGGCAGTCTCTGTTTGTGAGGTGGAGTACATCACAGCATCGGATGCCATGAAGAAAGCTGTGTGGCTGAGAAAATTCATCACCGAGTTTGAAGTAGCACCCTCCCTCGATGGTCTGGTCCTGCTCTACTGCGATAGCACTAGTGCCATAGCTCAGGTGAAGGAACCCAAAGCACACCAGCGGACGAAGCACATTTTGCACTACTTCCACCTTATCTGAGAGATCGTGGATCAAGGTGACGTCGACCTTCAGAAGATCGATGAAAATGAGAACCTGACCGACCCCTTCACTAAAGCCCTGACGATAAAAGAGTTCGACAATCACAAGTCGAAGATGGGTATTAGATGCTGTGCCGAGTGACTTTAGGACAAGTGAGAGTTGTTGGAAAATATGTCCCAAAAATTAATTGTCAGTCTGTTGACGGTTGAACAACCAAGTATTGTAATAGATTTGTTAATAAATAAAATATATTTTTGATACTTTCATCATAAGTTTTCATCTTCTAATGAACTCCGTTGTTATGATAAAGTCCTTAGGACTATTAAGATTCGATAAAGAGAGGATTTATCGATTAGTCCTTAAAATTATTCACGATCAAATGATAAGCTGTTAATAAGGATGACAGCTTCTATCGAGCATAGGTCACTGTAGGCCATATGGGTTGGTTGTCCTCTTAACCAAAGAGTGTGGAGACACTGGTATGGCATACAAGTGAGATATAAGGGTATATCATCATTGAACGTGACCAACTTCAGAGCATTCTGCTGTCGAGAATGTCTCTGATGGGATATAAGTATAAGTGTCCCTTAGACCTGAGATCGCCTCAGTGACTTGCAAGCAACTCACTGTGCTTTGGTACTGGACTAACTGAACTTCTAATTCAGTGATGCAAGGTTTCTGGGCACAGTCAAGTACTTGTGAAGTCAGAGTGTGATCGAGATGGGATTGACCACTCCAAGAGTTAGAGAAAAATGAGTCACTGTATTTCAATTTAGCAAAACCTTGGCCAGGGTAGTCTATCAGATGGATTTGATATTTTGAAATACAATGTGTGTTGGGAATAGTATCCTAAAACCAATCGTCAGCCTGTTGACGGTTGTGCTCTTTTCTGTATTAGTATATGAATTATAAATAAATAAAAATTATTTTGGTATTTTTCATCACAAATTGTTTCATCTTCTAATGAACTACTGTGTTGTGGTGAATTACTTAGGACTATTTAGACTTGACAAAGGAGGATTTGTCGTTTAGTCCTTAAACTAGTTCACGACCAAATGATATGTTGTTACCAAAGACAACAACGTTTATCAAGCATAGGTCGTTGTGTGCCATATGGATTGGTTGTCCTCTTAACCAAGGAGTGTAGAGACACTGGTATGGCATACAGGTGGGATATAAAGGTACATCTACACTGAATATGACTGACTCCGGAGCTATTTTTGCTGTCAAGATTTGCTCCGATGGGATATGGATATACCTGTCCCTCCGATCTGAGACCGCCACGGTGACTTACAAGCAACTCACTGCACTTAGGCACTGGACTACCTGAATTTCTAATTTAGTGACGGAAGGCTGCTGGGTGTAGTCAAGTATTTGACTTGTCAGTGCATGTGTCAAGATGGGATTGACCACTCCAGTTTAGGAGCTGTGTATAGTCGTATTTCAATTTAGCAAAACCTTGGCCAGGGTAGTCCTAGTGAGGAGTCATAGGACTGTTTGAGTTGAGCACGATTCAGATGATCTAATCAGGGTTGATAGTTTAACCCTGAGTCATCCTAAATATAGGGGTCAAAAAGATAAATTATACAATAACCATATTCACGTAGGTTCTGAGTGTTGCGATTGTGACTTTTCGACCTATCTGGATGTCGGGTATCATTGCTAGATGGTCACTTCGATTAGTACAGAAATTGGTTCCTGTGCTACCAGCTTAGGTTCGAACCTGTGGGGTCACACACATTAGAGGTTCCTATCTGATCTGTTGGCTATTGAAGAGTCCTAATACTTGTGGGCTTTGAGTCCTACATGTCTGAAACTCTATGATCGAGAATCAGGATTCTCTAATTACGAGTTCCACACATTTTGGGTACCGGGGTCAAGAGTTCTACTGGTTTGGAACTTTTTGATCAGGGTTTCATATCGATGGACTCTGATGCCTGATTGCCTATCAAATTTGGACTCGATATTTATAAGAGATTTAATTAGTGATTTTATCACTAATTAACTCAATTTTACTGAGTAATTATTTTTGGATCAAGTCCAATTGAATTGGATTCAGTTGGGTTTGACTCGATTAGGTTAAGTGTTGACCAAATCACCAAGGTGGTTTGGTTCCTGATCTGATCAGAGGTTGGGCTTAGTCAATATCTGATTTGATTAAAATTTTATTGAGCCTAATTAAGCCTAATTAAGTTAGGTTTAACTTAGTCTAATTGTGCCTAACCTATTTTGATTAGGTTGGCTCAATTAGGTTGAAACCACTTTGATCTCATCTCCCTGCACCACCTCACTTATCTGCGCCCATTTGAATTCATGAGAAACAACTTCTCATGAATTTTTTCCCATACAGAAGCCTTCCCATGCCCTCCCTTGTGCACCATTTATCTGGATAAAGATCGATTTGTTGGCCATTCAAATTTAAAGGATGTTTGAATTTGAATGGGCAACTAATCCATGTGCCACCCACCTTATCTTGTGCGCCATTTAATCTATACGAGAAAGAGTTTCTCATGTAAATTCTCCATGCACAAAGAACCCATGCCTCCTCTCTTCTCTCACCCAGAGTGGATAAGGATGGGATGGTTTGCATTTGAATTCAAATTCGATTTGAATTCAAGTGAGCAACCACCTATCTTTATTCTCTCATGCAGATAAGATGCGTCTTGCACTGTTTTAAAAGAGAAGAGAAGGTGGGGCGTGCATAGAATTTTTCTGAGAGAGAATAGTGGGTGTGAGGAAGCCTTGTGCATAAGTTGGAAGTTCAAAAACTTTTGAGAGAAAAGAAAAGAAAAGAAACAAAAGTGGGCGCAGGGTTTTCAGTGAGTACCCTAGGGTTACTGCCTGGGGTTCGGGAAGTTGAAAAGGTGAGCTACAAGTGTCATGAGCTCACCAAACTTCAGAAAGAGCTTCATCAACCTCTCTACTACATCTGATAATGATCCAGAGCATCTGAAGAGTCAACAGATCAAGATCGAAAGAGTTTGATTAGCATCGACCGTCGAAAAGGTTCTGCGACGAACTAGCTTTCGTGAGGAGCCGATTAGATCGAAAGCTTCATGTCGATGATCTGCAGAGGCCAGACATACTGTGTGGCTGTATTGCGATGATCGAACCTTCTCAATGATGATCAGACTACGACGATCAACTATCCGTAGAAAGGTAATGTGTTCTGAACACATAACAGTAAAAGGTTTACTGTAGAATTCGAAATTTTAAATTTAAATGCATGCTATATGTTGGTGCAAAAATCTGCTTGCGCCGGAGAAGCTGGAGTCGGGGAAGCCGCGGTCGCCGCCGGGACCTGCAAAGGAAGTCTAAACCAGAGGTGGGGTTGCTCCGGCAAGACCCTCCGACGCTCAAGTCAGTTCTTTGCCTCAACAAGAATGGAGTGCTCGAACGGAGAATTTAGCAGAGTTTTGAGATAAGAAATGAGCTTATAGAATAACGTATCTGGGTCCCCCTTTTATAGGCGGAGGAGGCAACGGATTGATGGCGACATTTGTAACCGTCTGGTAGTGGGCCGCCCATGGTCAGGAGAATTTATTGCGAAGGGTAGTGGAGTAGACCCGTGGCTATTGCTATGGCCTGCCACGTAGAGCCTGTTGCAGGTGGTGGAGCGGCGTCCGTTGCCGCTAGTTGTCAGGGAGTAGTGGAGTCGCGCAGCACCTGCCGCAGGGAGCGGAGCAGAATCGTGGCCGTTGACACAGTCTGTCAGAGAGTAATGGGTCCGCCGCAGGGAGTGATGGAGCCGTGCGGAATCCGCTACAGGAAGTGGAACAGGATCATGGTTGTTATTGTGACCTGTCAGGGGGCGCGGATCTGTCGGTTGAAGCTCGACAGTGGTCGGAGTCCGGCCTCTGTAGAGGTCCGAGCGGAGTCCTCCTTGCAGTTGGGGTCGTGGGTGGAGCCCGGCTTCCGTGTGAGTCCAGGCGGAACCCTCTCGGAGCTGAAGTTGCGGGCGGAACCCGGCTCCCGTAGGAGTCCGGGCGAAGTCTTCCTGCAATCAAGGTTAAAGGCGAAGTCTGGCTCCCGTAGGAGTCCGGACGGGGCTTACCAGCAGTTGACGCTGAGGACGGAGCCCGGCTCCCGTAGGAGTCCGGGCGAAGCTTTCCTGCAGTCAAGGTTAAAGGCGAAGTCCGGCTCCCGTAGGAGTCCGGACGGGGCTTACCAGCAGTTGACGCTGAGGACGGAGCTCGGCTCCCGTAGGAGTCCGGGCGAAGCTGTCTTGTAGTCGATGTCGGTGGTGGAGCCCGGCTCCTGTAGGAGTCTGGGCGGAGCTGTCCTGTAGTCGATGTCGGCGGTGGAGCCCGACTCCCGTAGGAGTCCGGGAGGAGCTTTCCTGCAGTCAAGGTTAAAGGCGAAGTCCGGCTCCCGTAGGAGTCCGGACGGGGCTTACCAGCAGTTGACGCTGAGGACGGAGCCCGGCTCCCGTAAGAGTCCGGGCGAAGCTGTCCTGTAGTCGATGTCGACGGTGGAGCCCGGCTCCCATAGGAGTCCGGGCGGAGCTGTCCTATAGTCGATGTCGGCGGCGGAGCCCGGCTCCCGAAGGAGTCCGGGCGGAGTCTACTTGTGGCTGAAGCTGTTGGCGTCGAGGATGAAGTCCGGCTCCCATAAGAGTCCGGGTGAAGTCTCCCTGCAATTAAAGTCAGAGGGGAGGTCCGGCTCCCGTAGGAGTCCGGACGAGGCCTACCAACGGTTGATGCTGAGGACGGAGCCCGGCTCCTGTAGGAGTCCGGGCGGAGCTGTCCTGTAGTCGATGTCGGCGGTGGAGCCCAGCTCCTGTAGGAGTCCGGGCTGAGTCTGCTTGCGGCTGCAGTTGTTGGAGTTCTTGGTGACGGAGCCTGGCTCCCGTAGGAGCCCGGGCGAAGTTGTCGTGTAGTCGATTCCACTGAGGACTTCGGCTGTGGGTATTTTATACCCAACACTATATATATCATATTTAGATCCTTGTATAGGGTTAATATATGTTAACTAATTAGATTAATTAATAATTTTTACTGTAAAATTATAATTTTAAAAAGTTTTAAAATTACCATTTTATCCCTGCATCCAAATTTCACTTCAAATGATATCAGAGCAGGTTCTAAAATATGATATATATTTACATGCATAGATTAAGTAGTAATCTAAAAGTTTAAATTTAAAATTTAAATTTAAAATTTGAAATTCAAAATTTGAAATTTAAAATTCAAAATTCAAAATTCAAAAATTTCAAATTCAAAATTTGAAATTTAAAATTTGTTTGAAATTTCAAATTTAAAATTCAAAATTTAAAATTCAAAATTTGAAATTCAAAAATTTAAAATTTATTTGAAATTTGAAATTTAAAATTTAAATTTTGAAATTGGTATATTTAGATATACTCGATCCAAGTAGTAAGTAGTCTAATTGGGTTGGTTGCCATGGTCGTCCGGTCATAGGAGAGAAGTGGGGTGTAAAGGCCCTCTCCTTTCATTTGATGGAGTTCTCCTATGGCCGTAGGGGTGCCGATGCGATTATATCCCATGCAGACGAAGCAGCGAAAGGATTTAATTTGTAAAGGTTCAATTGTAAAATTTATCATGAATGTGTTAGATTAGATCTAAAAGAATATTCATGATTTATTTTGATTGAGTTATTTTCTGTTATGTAATTAGCAATAGGATTGCTGTTTATGAAATGTGCTGATCCATTTGTGAAATGAGTCAACACATTTGGTGAACAGAAAATAAAATCTTTCAAATTTAAAAATTATTTTTGAAATGCCAAACCCTGACCCATCAGCCCAAATACTTAATTAAAAGAATTAAATGTTGTCTAGTTGGTCTAAAATTGTGAATTAAGTCCTAAGATAATTGCATAAACTTGTGGGTCAATGGGTTAGATGGATTAGGTCCATAATTGGGTTAGACCTAAGGTTAGCTTAAAGAAATAGACTAAATTAGAGTAATTGGTCAAATCTAATCAAAAGTTGAATTAGATTAGGTCAAGGACACTCTAGACTCAACTCTAATAGTTGTAGTTGAATGGGTCCATGTCTTTAACTAGATCAAGATGGACTTAATTCATGGCTACGCGGTGAAACTCTATTTACTAAGTTGATCAAATTAAAACTAATGAACCGGTTGGTGTCTAAGGTAAGTTCGGCAGTCTGACCAGTGATTTTTAAGTGAGAGCTACTCGCATTAATTCGATCTCTGATGAGTTAATGGCTTATCCTCACCACTGATCTCACTTACCTGGCCAACCTGGTGAGTTAGATTTTGATTAGATCACTTGGTGATTAGGGCTCACCCATGTCATTAGGTAAATCAGTGTGACTGATTTAGGTGCTCCTAATGTCGGCTTTAATTAAATCTTTTTTAATCTAACTTGGTGAAGTCAGTGGGAGGATTGAAATTGGCTGGTTAATTTCTTCTCTTCTATCCTTTAATAAAATTCTCAAAAATTATTAGGTTCCTAAAAATGATTAAGTTATACTGATAACTAAGTCATAGCCTCCCATTAAGTGAGTGATAATGAGTCCATTAGTTTAATAATCACTGGAGGCCCAAAGGCCTGGTGCTTATTGACTAATGGAATTATCATTCATAATATGATCATTTGGTTGAGTCTTTCTGATGGTGGTCAGGTTGGCCGGCCAAAGTCGGGCCTGATCATTTATTGGTCCGATTCACCAAATGAAGTCATGTTAATGGTTGGACCTAACTAGATCTTTTCAGTGGAGGCCAAAGCCTACTGATTAGATTCTGGGGCAAAATAAATTACTAGAAGTTGTTTAAAGAAACAACTGGTTATGAACCTACCCATAGATGCACATGGGTTGACCAACCAAAGTTGGGCTCGTGTGTAGTCTGTGTGGATTCTAGTACCCACTAAGGAATTAAAGTAATTCCTTGAATAAGAGGTTGAGGTTACCAGTTCGTAAAAATACTGGGAGAAACTTTAGACTAAAGTCCAAGTCTTTAGTATTAATAAATTCATATACTAATAAAGGTCTGATTTTTTTTTATGCAGCTATGGCCACTACCCTGTCGTTCCGGTCATTATTAGATAATGACAAGCTCATGGGACCTAATTTCGATAGCTGATATCAAAAATTGAAAATCATCCTTGAGCATGAGCAGATCCTTTATGTAGTAATGGATCTGGCACTTGAGGAGCTAGCCCTGAATGCTAGAGGGACGGTCTGAGACACTTACCAGAAGTGGCTCAACGATCGCACCATCGTTCGGTGCATAATGCTGGCGGCAATGAATGATGAGTTCAGTCATAAGTTTGAGAACGCCCAGCCGCAGGAGATGCTTCAAATGTTGAATGACTCTTTTGGCACGCCTGACGATGTTGAAAGGCACAAAACTAGTTATGCCATTTTCATTGCTCGGATGAGGGATGGAGCCTCAGTCACTGATCATGATCGAAATGATTGAGCACCTAAGTAAACTGGGCTTTTCCTTGCACGAGCAGCTCGGTAAGGATGCGATCCTTAATTCTTTGTCCAAGTCCTTCCTCCCCTTCCTTACTCATTTATGGATGACAAAATCTGCAGTGAACTACCACGGCTTGTTGAGATTGCTGCAGAACTTTGAGAATGACCACCAGCTCCATAAGGAGTCGGTGAATATTATGGGAGGGTCTTCTTCTAGTCGTTGACCCTTTAAGAAAGGGAAGAAGAACAAGAAGAAGAAGAATAAGAAGGTACAGCTGTATACTAGGACATCTGCACAGGGTCAGACCAAGAAGCGCAAGCCCGACTTGAGCTAGGTGGAGTGCTTCTTTTTGCAAGAAGCAGGGGCACTGGAAGAGGAACTGTCCTCTATACATTGCCTCCCTGGATCCGAACAGGCCGAGGAAGAAGCAAGGTAATTATATGATAACACCTTGCAACTTTTTCATTTGTGATACTACTGCCTGGGTATTGGATACCAGAAGCCCTTATCATATCTGTAATTCGATACAGGGTCTGCAGGTCAGTAGGAGATTTGATGAAGGTGAGAGGTTCCTGAATGTTGGAGATGGAAGCAAAGTTCTAGTTCTAGCTTTAGGAATCATGACTCTTGTAATCAACTCTCGTAATGTAATTCTGAGTGAATATCACTATTGTCCAAGTTTTTTATTAAATATTATTTCTGTAGGCCTTTTGGCCATGTACAGTTTTAAATTTTTAATAAAAAAAAAAAATTTGCAATATCATTTTGAATGGTGTTACAATGTTTGCTGGACAACTAAATAATGGAATTTACTTACTATCACAGCCTGTTAATATGGTTCAAACCTCCGATA
Organism: Elaeis guineensis; assembly: GCF_000442705.2. Lineage (NCBI taxonomy): Eukaryota > Viridiplantae > Streptophyta > Magnoliopsida > Arecales > Arecaceae > Elaeis > Elaeis guineensis. The sequence continues at coordinate 44,241,269 of NC_025998.2, forward strand.
AATGTCCTAGAATGGATAATATGTCAGAAGTCTACCTTTGGCACTGTAGGCTAGGTCATATAAATAAGAACAGGATAAACAGGTTGGCTCAAGAAGGAATTCTTGAAGTTGGTGATTATGAATCACTTCCAACCTATGAGTCCTGTCTTCTTGGGAAGATGATCAAGTCACCTTTTACTGAAAAAGGTGAGCGAGCTAGTGAACTCTTGGGTCTAGTACATTCTGATGTATGTAGACCCATGAGCTCAAGTGCAAGAGGTGGATATTTCTACTTCATAACCTTCACAGATGATCTATCGGGATATGGGTATGTCTACTTAATGAAGTATAAGTCAGAGTCATTTGAAATATTCAAACTATTCCGAAATGAGGTAGAAAAATAAACTGGGAAGTGTATTAAAACTCTTCGATCTGATCGAGGAGGTGAATACCTTTCCAATGAGTTTCTGACATATCTTGGAGAGAATGAGATTCTCTCTCCGTAGATTCCTCCTGGAACACCACAGCATAATGGTGTGTCTGAAAGGAGGAATCGGACCTTGTTGGACATGGTTCGATCCATGATGGGGTTTGCTGGTCTGTCGATCTTTTTGGAAAAGGAGTTCCTTGGTGAAGGGACTGTTGCCTCTAAGGTCAAACTTGAGGAAGTTCGACAGGTGGAAAAATTGACACAAGTTGCTGAACCTGAATCGGATTTGATTAGATCAGATCCAGAGCCCATTATTCCTGCACCCTTAAGGCGGTCTAGTAGAGTACCACATCAACCGGATAGATACTATGGTTTCTTGGTCCGGAACGGCGATCTTGTCGAACTTGATGAAAATGATGAGGATCCGATCACCTACATGGATGCAATGCAGAGACCTGACTCTGAGAAATGGCTAGAGGCCATAAAATCCAAAATGGAGTCCATGAAGGTAAACGATGTGTGGACATTGGTTGACCCATCCGAAGGAGTAAAACCCATAGGGTGTAAATGGATCTTCAAGAAGAAGAGGGGCACAGATGAAAAGGTGGAGACCTATAAAACCCGTCTGATTGTCAAGGGATATCGTCAACATTATGGTATAGACTATGACGAGATATTTTCTCCTATGGCAATGCTCAAATCGATTCGGATTATGCTTGCGATAGCTGCCCATCTGGACTATAAAATCTGGTAGATGGTTGTGAAGATAGCTTTCCCAAATAGAGAGCTGGACGAAGAGGTGTATATGATACAACCTGAAGGGTTCACATCCACAGATGAGTTTAAGGTGTGCAGGCTATAGAGGTCCATTTATGGACTTAAGCAGGCATCCCGGAGTTGGAACATATGTTTTGATAGGACGATCAAGATGTATGGCTTCGTTAAGAATGGAGAAGAGCCCTGCATTTATAAGTGGGCTAATGGTCCAGTAGTGGTATTTCTTGTATTGTATGTGGATGACATTCCTTAATCGGGAATGATGTCCCTGCATTATAGGGAATAAAGATTTGGCTGTCATCACAGTTCTCCATGAAGGTTCTGGGAGAAGCTTCCTACATCCTAGGGATGAGGATCTATAGGGATAGATCTAAAAGGTTGCTTGGCTTATCCCAGTCCACGTATATTGATACTATGCTGAAAAGGTTCAGCATGAAGAATTTCAAGAAAGGCTATCTACTGATAGGCCATGAAATTTCTCTCTCGAAGAGGGATTGTCCGACAACACCTCAAGAGAGAGAGCGTATGAGTAGAATTCTATATGCTTCGATAGTGGGATCTATCATGTACGTCATGACATGTACACGATCAGATGTGGCATACTCACTAGGGATAGTGAGTAGATACCAATATGATCTAGGGGAGAATCACTGGAAGGTTGTTAAAACCATTCTGAAGTATTTAAGAAATACTAAGGACCAGTGGCTTGTTTATGGTGAATCAGACTTGAGACTTATAGGGTTTACAGACTCTAGTTTTCAGTCTGATCACGATGACAGCAAGAGTGTGTCAGAATTTATTTTTACCCTTAATGGTGGGGCTGTCTGCTGGAAGAGTTCCAAGCAGCACACAGTGGCTGATTCAGTTTGCGAGGCAGAGTATGTCGCTGCATCAGATGCTGCCAAAGAAGCGATGTGGCTGAGAAAATTTATCACCAAGCTTGGAGTAGCACCCTCCCTTGTTGGTCCAGTTCTGCTCTACTGTGACAGATCTGGAGCCATTGCTCAAGCGAAGGAACCGAAGGCACACCAGCGGACAAAGCATATTCTGCACCGCTACCATCTCATCCGAGAAATCATGGATCGAGGTGACGTCGACCTTCAGAAGATCGACAGAAAGGAGAACTTGGCCGACCCATTCACTAAAGCCATTGCGGTGAAGGAGTTCGATGACTTCAAGTCAAAGATGTGTATTAGATACTGCACCGATTGACTTTAGGCCAAGTGGGAGATTGTTGGGAATAGTGTCCCAAAGCCAATCATCAGCCTGTTGACGGTTGTGCTCTTTTCTGTATTAGTATATGAATTATAAATAAATAAAAGTTATTTTGATATTTTTCATCACAAATTATTTCATCTTCTAATGAACTCCTGTGTTGTGGTGAAGTCCTTAGGACTATTTAGACTTGACAAAGGAGGATTTGTCATTTAGTCCTTAAACCAGTTCGCGATCAAATGATACGTTATTACCAAGGACAACAACATTTATCAAGCATAGGTCGTTGTGTGCCACATGGGTTAGTTGTCCTCTTAACCAAGGAGTGTAGAGACATTGGTATGGCATACAGGTGAGATGTAAGGGTACATCTGCACTGAACGTGACCGACTCCGGAGCTATTTTTGCTGTCAAGATTTGCTCCGATGGGATATGGATATAAATGTCCCTCCGATCTAAGACCACCATGGTGACTTGCAAGCAACTCACTGCACTTAAGCACTGGACTATCTGAATTTCTAATTCAGTGAAGGAAGGCTGCTGGGTGTAGTCAAGTACTTGACTTATCGGTGCGTGTGTCAAGATGGGATTGACCACTCCAGTTCAGGGGCTGTGTACAGTCATATTTCAATTTAGCAAAATCTTGACCAGGGTAGTCCTAGTGAGGAGTCACAGGACTGTTTGAGTTGAGCACGATTCGAATGATCTAATCAGGGTTGACAGTTTAATCCTGAGTCATCCTAAACATAGGGGTCAAAAGGATGAATTATACAATAATCATATTCACATAGGTTTTGAGTATTGCGATTGTGACTTTTCGACCTATCCGAACATCGGATACCATTGCTAGATGGTCACTTCGATTAGTACAAGAATTGGTTCCTGTGCTACCGGCTTAGGTTCGAACTTGCGGGGTCACACACATTAGAGGTTCTTATCTGATCTGTTGGCTGGTGAAGAGTCATAATGCTCGTGGACTTTGAGTCCTACATGTCTGAAACTTTGTGATCGAGAATCAACATTCTCTAATCATGAGTTTCACACATTTTGGGTATCGAGGTCAAGAGTCCCACTGGTTTGGGACTTTTTGATCAGGGTTTCATATCGATGGACTCTGATGCCCGATTGTCCATCGAATTTGGGATCAATATTTATGAGAGGTTTAATTAGTAATTTGATCACTAATTAACTCAATTTGATTGAGTAATTATTTTTGGATCAAGTCCAATTGAATTGGATTCAGTTGGGTTTGACCCGATTAGGTTAAGTGTTGACCTAATCGCCAAGGTGGTTTGGTCCCTGATCTGATCAGAGGTTGGACTTAGTCAATTTTTGATTTGATTAAGATTTTATTGAGCCTAATTAAGTTTAATTAAGTTGGGTTTAACTTAGTCTAATTGTGCCTAACCTATTTTGATTAGGTTGCCTCAATTAGGTTGAAACCACTTTGACCTCATCTCCTTGCGCCACCTCACTTATCTGCGCCCATTTGAATTCACGAGAAACAAATTCTCATGAATTTTCTCCCATGTAGAAGCCTTCCCATTCCCTCCCTTATGCACCATTTATCTGAATAAAGATTGGTTTGTTGGCCATTCAAATTCAAAGGATGTTTGAATTTGAATGGGCAACTAATCCATGCGCCACCCACCTTATCTTGTGTGCCATTTAATCTTCACGAGAAAGAGTTTCTCATGTAAATTCTCCATGCACAAAGAACCCACGCCTCCTCTCTTCTCTCGCCTAGAGTGGATAAGGATGGGATGGTTTTTATTTGAATTCAAATTCGATTTGAATTCAAGTGAGCAACCACCTATCTTTATCCTCTCATGCGGATAAGACGCATCTTGCACTGTTTTAAAAGAGAAGAGAAGGTGGGGCGTGTGTAGAATTTTTTTGAGAGAGAATAGTGGGCATGAGGAAGCCTTGTGCGCAAGTTGAAAGTTCAAAAACTTTCAAGAGAAAAGAAAAGAAAAGAAACAAAAGTGGGCACAGGGTTTTTAGTGAGTACCCTAGGGTTACTGCCTGGGGTTCGGGAAGTGGGAAGGTCAGCTATGAGTGTTGTGAGCTCACCAAACTTTAGGGAGAGCTTCATCAACCTCTCTACTACATTTTCTAATGATCCAGAGTATCCGAGGAGTCGACAGATCAAGATCGAAGGAGTTCAATCAGCATCGGCCATCGAAAGGATTCTGCGACAAACTAGCATTCGTGAGGAGCCGATCAGATTAGAAGCTTCGTGTGGATGATTCACGGAGGCCAGACATACTATGTGGCTATATTGTGATAATCGAACCTTCCCAACGGTGATCAGACTGCGGCGATCAACTACCCGCACAAAGGTAATGTATTCTGAACACATAACAGTAAAAGGTTTACTGTAGAATTTAAAATTTCAAATTTAAATGCATGCTATATGTATCATATTTAGATTCTTATGTAGGGTTAATATATATTAATTAATTAGATTAATTAATAATTTCTACTATAAAATTATAATTTTGAAAAAGTTTTAAAATTATCGTTTTACCCCTGCACCCAAATTTTACTTCAATGTAGACAACCTGATCAGAGTTGACAGTTGAACTCTGAGGTGTCCTATGATCATTTTGGTCAAGGGAATTGTTGGTGCAAAAATCCGCTTGCACCGGAGAAGCTGGAGTCGGGGAAGCCGCGGTCGCCGTCGGGACTTGCAAGGGAAGTCTAAACCGGAGGTGGGGTTGCTCCGGCAAGACCCTCCGACGCTCAAGTCAGTTTTCTGCCTCAACAAGAATGGAGTGCTCGAGCGGAGAATTTAGCAGAGTTTTGAGATAAGAAAAAATGGGCTTAAAGAATAACGTATCTGGGTCCCCCTTTTATAAGCGGAGGAGGCAACGGATTGATGGCGACGTTTGTAACCGCCTGGTAGTGGGCCACCCATGGTCAGGGGAATTGATTGTGAAAGATAGTGGGGTAGACCCATGGCTATCGTCATAGCCCACCACGTAGGGCCTGTTGCAAGTAGTGGAGCGGCGTCCGTTGCCGCTAGTTGTCAGCGAGTAGTGGGATCGTGCAGCACCTGCCGCAGGGAATGGAGCAGCATCATGGCCGTTGACACAGCCTGTCAGAGAGTAATGGGTCTGCCGCAGGGGGTGATGGAGCCGCACGGAATCCGCTACAGGAAGTCGAACAGGATCATGGTTGTTATTGTGATCTGCCGAGGGGCGCGGATCTGTTGATTGAGGCTCGACAGTGGTCGGAGTTTGGCCTTTGTAGGAGTCCGGGAGGGGTCCTCCTTTCGGTTGAGGTCGCGGGTGGAGTTCGGCTCCAGCAGCTGATATTGAGGTCGGAGACTGAGGGCGGCACCCGGCTCCCGTATGAGTCCGGGCGGAGCCATCCTGCTGTCGATGGTGGAGCCCGGCTCCCGTAGGAGTCCGGGCGAAATTGTTCTGCTGTCGATGGCGGAGCCCGGCTCCCGTAGGAGTCCGGGTGAAGTTGTTCTGCTGTCGATGGTGGAGCTCGGCTCCCGTAGGAGTCCGGGCGAAGCTGTTCTGCTGTCGATGGCGGAGCCCGGCTCCCGTAGGAGTCCGAGCGAAGTTGTCGTGCTGTCGATGGTGGAGCCTGGCTCCCGTAGGAGCTCGAGCGAAGCTGTCATGCTGTCGATGGTGGAGCCCGGCTCCCGTAGGAGTCTGGGCGAAGCTGTCCTGCTGTCGATGGCGGAGCCCGGCTCCCGTAGGAGCCCGAGCGAAGCTGTCCTGCTGTCGATGGTGGAGCCCGACTCCCGTAGGAGCCTGGGCGAAGCTGTCATGCTGTCGATGGCGGAGCCCGGCTCCCGTAGGAGTCTGGGCGAAGCTGTCCTGCTGTCGATGGCAGAGCCCGACTCCCGTAGGAGTCCGGACGAAGCTGTTCTGCTGTCGATGGCGGAGCTCGGCTCCCGTAAAAGTTCGGGCGAAGCTGTCGTGCTGTCGATGGCGGAGCCCGGCTCCCGTAGGAGTCCGGGCGAAGCTGTCCTGCTATCGATGGCAGAGCCCGGCTCCCGTAGGAGTCCGGGCGAAGCTGTCGTGCTGTCGATGGCGGAGCCCGGCTCCCGTAGGAGCCCGGGCGAAGCTGTCATGCTGTCGATGGCGGAGCCCGGCTCCCGTAGGAGTCCGGGCGAAGCTGTCCTGCTGTCGATGGCGGAGCCCGACTCCTGTAGGAGCTCGGGCGAAGCTGTCATGCTGTCGATGGTGGAGCCCGGCTCCCGTAGGAGTCCGGGCGAAGCTGTCCTGCTGTCGATGGCGGAGCCCGGCTCCTGTAGGAGTTCGGGCGAAGCTGTCCTGTTGTCGATAGCAGAGCCCAGCTACCGTAGGAGTCCGGGCGAAGCTGTTCTGCTGTCGATGATGGAGCCCGGCTCCCGTAGGATTCCGGGCGAAGCTGTCCTGCTGTCGATAGCAGAGCCCGGCTCCCGTAGGAGTCCGGGCGAAGTTGTTCTGCTGTCGATGGCGGAGCCCGGCTTCCGTAGGAGTCCGGGCGAAGCTGTCATGCTGAGGATTTCGGCTGTGGGTATTTTATACCCAACACCAGTCCCCCTACTTCCGAGTTTGAATTTCAAGCGAAGGAAGTACGCACAGAGAGAGATGCGCACAGTCGGAATCGCCCCTTCGAATTCTGCACACTGTCGCCCCCAGATATTTTGACATTTAATGCGCGCATGTCAGAGTCTGCTTTTCGATGAAGGCGATCTAAAGAGTCTTTTCGGAATCCCCATAGAAACGCGATCCCAAGCGTCGTGCTGCGGGAATTTGTGAGCGATCAACCCTCGATGGCGATGAAGGGGATAAGCGCGACATGTGGCACACACCAGCTGGCCCGGGAATACACGCCGCCATAACTGCGCCAGGATCCGTCGGCTATTTAAACCCCTCAGTCCCTTTGTGGCTTCATCCTGACGCTTTCTTTTCGTCTGAGAGTTTTGCTTCTCTCGCCCCAGTCCTTGTCTCCTTCCCTCGCACCATGTCCTCTACTCGGGAGGCTGTTCTTGAGGAAATTTTTAGGGCTTGGAGGAAGGTGAGGAGGAGAACGATGGCCGATGAGAATCTCCATCGTTCTAAAGGGAGCCCAAGGAAGAATTCCTTCAACAACAGAGGTTTAATAACGGGGGCTGTCGGTGAAGTTCTGCCCGCGAATTTCGGAGTGGCAAGGCGGGGTGATATCGGTCAAGAGGGCAGAGCAGTCGTTATAAGCCATGACGGGATCCTTGACGCCGTCGGGGTCGAGAGACCAGAGGCGGTCGGCGTCGACGGTGGGGCAGTAGAACTTGTCGCGGGGGCGGTGGAAGTAACGCATGCCGACCTTGCCGGAGCATCTCGGGTGGTGGCCGTCGTGGTGCATTCGAAGATGAGGCACATCTCTGGTGTCGCAACCGCTCCTAAAGTGGCTACGGTTCTTCTTGAAACAGGTCTTCGCTACTGCCGCCGTTGCCCTCACCGCCTCCGGAGATCTATCCCACCCCTTTCCCGCTAAGGTTGGGACTTTGGGGAACAGAATGAGGCGAGATGGGGCGAGAGTTGTTACACGCACTGGAGAATGCGACTGAGAAGGATAGAGACGGAGTTCGTAGCTCGGAGCAGCCTCCGGTTCGTCCTGCCCGAACCGTGCTCGCGAGACTTGCGATGACGTGTATCTTCTTTTCCATCTTCTTTTTTTCTGACCCTCCGGGTCTTGTAACGTGTACTTCTGTTAAATGAAAAAGTGATTTTGGTACCTTGTTTGTATCTTGTGTTAAATAGTTGTCTGCCGAACTTCATCATTTTCCTTTCCTTCTCTTTGTCTGTGTTACGTCGTCCCAAGGTCGTCGGCGCCCTCTTCAGTTCATGTGGGGTCGTCATTCGCCGAGCTCCTTTTCGGCTTTTATGCCGTTCGGAGATACCCACTTGTCAGGTATGCTTGGATTTCTCTCCGCTGAAGTCGGGGCTAAGTTCGGCTCCCTTGATAATCCGAACGGAGAAGCCCTCCTGAAGTTGGAGTAGCTCGGCTCCCGTAAGAGTCAGGGCAAAGTTTTTCTGCAATCGAAATCATAAGCAAAGTCCAGCTTCCGTAGAAGTCCGGGTGGAGTTGTCCTGTGGCTGATGTTGGCGATGGAGCCCGGCTCCCGTAGGAGTCCGGGTGAAGTCTTTTTTGTTGTTGGAACCCGGCTCCCGCAGGAGTCCGGGTGAAGTCTTCTTTGGCGTAGAAATCCGGCTCCCGTGGGAGTCCGGATGAAGTCTTCTTTGGCGGCGGAACCCGGCTCCCGTAGGAGTCCGGATGAAGTCTTCGTTGGCGGCAGAACCCGACTCCCGTAGGAGTCCGGATGAAGTCTTCTTTGGCGTAGGAACCTGGCTCCCGTAGGAGTCCGGGACTTCCACTTTGCTCATGTCAGGATGAGGTTCTCCTCCTGTTCCTGACAGGGCTGTGGGGGCACATTAGGGCGTTGCAAGGCCTTTCCCCCCATTCGGTCTAAAAGAATCGGGCCTTTGACTTTGCTCAAGTTAGGGCGAGGTTCTCCTCCTGTCCCTAACAGGGCTGTGGGGGCACATATGGGCGTTGCAAGGCCTCTCCCCCCATCCGGTCTAAAAAAATCGGGCCTTCAACTTTGCTCAAGTTAGGGCGAGGTTCTCCTCCTGTCCCTAACAGGGCTGTGGGGGCACATATGGGCGTTGCAAGGCCTTTCCTTTTATAAGGTTGTCCTCTCATTTTTGATACCGTCCGCTCGAATTGTCCCAAGATAAATGGGCACGCATTTTTTGATTAGGATGAAATTACTGGTAGTACATCCGTAAGTTTTCTGAGCTCCAAGGTCGCGGGAGGTCGGCTCCTCCGAGCTCCTTAAGATAATAAGTTCCAGGCCGGACGACTTCTTTGACCTCATAAGGTCCCTCCCAGTTTGGGGCAAGCTTCTCCTGGCCCTGTGGTTGTGAGACAGCAGCTCGTCGGAGCACTAGATCCCCTACTTTGAATGCCTTGTTCTTGACTCGGGCGTTGTAATATCGGGCAACTTTCTGTCTGTAGGCTGCCATTCGAACCTGAGCAATCTCCCGCCTTTCTTCTAGTAGGTCGAGGTTGGCTCTGAGACTTTGCGCATTTTGGGGTTCGTCGAATGCCACGACTCGTGCCGACGGGAGTTTAAGCTCGATCGGGATGACGGCTTCCGTACCAAAGGCTAAAGCAAAGGGAGTCTCTCCTGTAGGCAACCTCTGGGTGGTCCGATAAGCCCATAGCACATGATAAAGTTCGTTCGCCCAAGTTCCTTTTGCTTTTTCGAGCCTGGTCTTAATCCCCTGCAAAAGGGTTCTGTTTGTTACCTCGGCTTCGCCATTCGCCTGAGGATGAGCCACTGATGTGAAGTTGTGGGAGATGTTTAGATCTTCACAGAATTCAGCAAATCTGGCTCCCGCGAATTGCCGTCCATTATCAGTGATGAGGGTTCTAGGCAAACCGAACCTGCACATGATCGATTTTCAGACGAAATCCTGTACTTTCGCTTCTGTGATTTTGGCTAGTGGCTCAGCCTCGACCCATTTGGTGAAGTAGTCGATTGCTACAAGGAGGAATTTCCTTTGACTAGACGCCATGGGAAAGGGGCCAAGAATATCCATCCCCCATTGCGCAAAAGGCCATGGGGCACTCAAGGGTGTAAGCTCGGTAGCAGGTTGTCTCTGGACGTTGGCGTATCTCTGGCATCGATCACACTTTTTGACATATTCGATTGAATCACGATGCATTGTTGGCCAGTAATACCCTTGGCAGAGTAGCTTGTGGGATAGAGACCTGGCACCCAAATGGCTTCCGCAAGCTCCCTCGTGTACTTCCCATAAAGCGTAGTCAGCTTCCGAGGGTCGGAGGCATCTCAAGAGAGGCAAGGAGTACGATCTTTTGTACAATTTGCCCTCATAAAGGATGTACCGGGAGGATTGATTTCGGAGTTTCTGGGCCTCTTTCGCGTCCTGGGGGAGAATCCCATCTCTAAGATAGGTTATTAGCGGGTCGACCCAGCTGGGCTCGTGGTCGATCTCCATTACGAGTCGCGGTTCTTCTGTACTCGGATGTTTTAAAACTTCAAAGAGGATGCCTTTTGGTAATTCGGCTGGAGCCGATGTCGCCAGTTTGGAGAGAAGATCGGCTCTGGTGTTCTCCGACCTTGGAATTTGCCTGATGTCGA